>NC_133650.1:314171183-314211183 GCF_009905375.1 Apium graveolens
AAGTTATATAAGAGTTGATTATAATGGGCAAAAAGTTTGAAAGAAGCCAAAAAAGTTGAAAAAACCCGATATCAACACCCAAATTTCAATGGCAGATCCTATTCTGAGATATCAATATTACAAGTATCTGGAAACCTAAATCGTAAAAATCAAGCCTAGGGATACTATGGATGTATCTGCATTCACCATCCGACTTAACATTTCCTTGTCTTGTTCATTTTTCGCGCTTATTTATTAAATTTGTTCACTACTAGTTTCGTTAGTTTTCTCTAATCTCTCCTTCGCGGTTAAATTATTCCTCATTCTACATATTTTTGAATGTATTTAGAAATTATATATTCGCTTGTCACAAATTGGTATAATGTGCGTTTTACATTTCATACATTATTCATATGCATTAGTACAGTTCAAGTTTTGTTAGGCTTTAGTTCGGTAAAAATGACATTGTCAAACTTATAACACAATGTGCATGTCGCATCAAAAAAGTTGTTAATGACTTCGTACACTACCCGTACATAAATTTTGAGATTTTAATACGGATCATGCTCTAAATTTTTACTATCAATTTGTTAAAATTTCATGTTTAATACTTATTTGTTAGCATGTTTTTGAAATATATCTTCTGAGCTATTCTTTAATAATTTTTTTTCTAATAATAAATTACATTTATTTTGAACTATCGTTTTAGTTCTTTCTCTCGTTTGTTCTATGCTTTTGTATTTCTATTGTATTCATAATTTTTATTTGTATGAAAAATTAATCAAAGAAATTTATTTAGAGTACGATTTACAAACATGCATCAATATTAAACTCAAATTTACTGTTTTAGATTTAAAGATCTGCAATTTTCTTGTTGGGCTCCTCACTTCTAATGGATTTAAAAGGCGCTTAGTATACATTACTCATGTTTTTTTAAAGCCTTGTTTTAAAGCCTTGTTTTATTATTCTCTCATGTACCTCTCTTCCCTATCACACTTACTTTTAATACATGTTTTTTCTCTTGTATTTATATTTCTATTTATCACAATTACCAGCCTATACCCCGTGCGATATACGGATTTTTTAATACTCGAATAATTTTTAATAATATATTTTATCTTAAATTATTAATATTAATATAGATTTTCAAGTTGAAAATAAATTAACGAACATAATCAATTATATAATATATTTTTATGATAATTTGAGACTTGACTGAAAATAAATATAATAAATATTTGTTCACGGGGCTCGAACCTTAACCTGTAGAAATTGTTAAAATACAAAAAATAATATTTAAATATAATACTCTATTGACGGGATTCGACACCATAAACCCATGAGAGCATTTTAATATTGATATAATATTATTTATTATTACATCCAACGGTTCCCTCTATTTCTTCGATTTGACGGTTGTTATATACCGTACAAATAACTGTACTGAAGGAATTTACGGATGAGCGAAACGCGAAATAACATTTATTCCGTAAAAACCATATACCGCACATATAGAAAAACTATAAAAGGGAAAAACTGAGGAATCGAAACCATACCTCGTGATTGAAGCTTTATAAAATTGGAGTGCTAGCAGTTGCTCCTCAATGTGTGAAGCACTCTACCGGTATCCACCAAGAACAATCCGCTTCATGAACCTTTTTATAAAACTATGCTTTTATAAAATGGAGTTTTTGGGAGAGAGAGAGAAGAGATGGAGGCTAGGGTTTTCACAAAACCAAAATTGTGTGTGTTATTTTTTAGCCATCCATCTCATTCTATTTATAGGACTCTCCTAGGGTTTTATAATATATCTTTATATATATTAACCCCCCACATTTTATCTTCATAAAATGCTTTAATAATAATTAAAACTATTTTAATCATTATTTCTTTTCTTAACTATTTAGAAAATAATTCTCTCTCTTATTATTTCATCGAAGAAAATATTCTTTTATGGTGTGACCCTGTAGGTTCAATATTATGCCGGTAGTAAGAATAAATAATAATAAACTTTTATTAATTTTTATGAATATTAAAATTCACTAAATATAATTAACTGATTAATTATATTTATTCTACATCATGAGTGATGCTTCTCAACATATCGCGACTATCCGGATAATATGAATTCACTGCTTAGAATATCAAGAACCTGTCATGACTAGTTACCGTACAATGAATTCCTTCTACCCATATAATATCCCGATTAAATACAAGGCATGGATCTTGTGTCAAGCCTATCAAATTTCATATGATTTCTTATTCATAATAAATTCATATTCATGCAAATTAGAAACTCCTTTCTAATTTCATACACTCTGGCCAGATTCCAGAACTCGCATACTAAGAATATATAGGATTTCTCTTCCTATACTGGAAGGGGTAGATCCTCTATTGACGTTAACTATCTCTATACACAAATTCCTATGCCCAGAATAGACCTAATGGATGTCCTTGAGACTAAGGACTAAACTAAAGCACAGTTCATTATATATAAGATACCTTTAACGATCTCAAGTCTAAGGACACTTGTGCAACTATCACTCAGTGAATAACTATTGACACGTGAGTAATCTCTATTAGTTGTTCAACTTATCAAGTCATGTTCAGTAAACTTATTCCTATAAGCACCTACTACCAGCTATAGTGTCACCACACAAATGCCTATGAGAACAGACATCCTCCTGAAGGGAGAAAGTATAGTATGTACCAATCTTTGCGGATCCACTAACATCCGATTAGTTATCCTATGATCAGGAACTGTTTAAGTCCAGAGTTGTCATCTTCTAGATCCCATTATTATAATCTCATTATAATTCTAGAAGCTTTACTCTAAACTATGGAACATCTTATTTAATACACTTTAAATAGATAAAGCCCATATAAATATAACAAGTCTTTTATTAATTCAAAATGAAATCAAATAGGAATACAAGAAAGTTCTTCCTAACTCATCATACATGATTGGATTTAGGACAAACACTTTCATGTACTCCTTGGTTTGCTTCACTGGCAGCAATATACTCAGCTTCCATTGTAGAATCAGCTATTGTCTCTTGCTTTGATCTCTTCCAGATACAGCACCTCCATTAAGGCAAAACACAAAACCTGACTGAGATACTGAATCGTCTCTGTCTGACTGGAAGCTGGCATCAGTGTAACCCTTTACAACCAGCTTATCATCTCCTCCATACACCAAGAATGAATCTTTAGTCCTCTTTAAGTACTTAAGAATATTCTTGACAGATGTCCAGTGACCCTCACCTGGATTAGACTGGTATCTTCTCGTCATGCTCAAGGCATACGAAATATCAGGACGAGTACATATCATCGCATACATTATAGATCCAATTGCCGAAGCATATGGAACTTTGCTCATACAGCCCTTATCATCTAATGATTTAGGGCAGTTGTCTTTTGAGATTAATATCCCATGAGACATTGGGACATATCCTCTTTTTGCCTCTTGTATCCCAAAATGATGCAATACTTTGTCAATGTATGTACTCTGACTTAGGCCGATTAATTTCCTTGATCTATCTCTATAGATCTTGATCCCTAATATATAGGT
This sequence comes from Apium graveolens, assembly GCF_009905375.1. Lineage (NCBI taxonomy): Eukaryota > Viridiplantae > Streptophyta > Magnoliopsida > Apiales > Apiaceae > Apium > Apium graveolens. Next base: position 314,174,734 of record NC_133650.1, read on the forward strand.
AGCATCGCCTAAGTCCTTCATCGAGAAACTATTTCCAACCAAGTCTTAAAAGCCTGTAGAGAAGGTATGTCATTCCCTATTAGTAATATGTCATCTACATATAGTACTAGGAATTCCACATGGCTCCCACTAACCTTCTTGTAAACACATGGTTCATCTTTGTTTTGAATATAGTCAAATTCTTCAAATGTTTCATCAAAACGACGATTCCATCTCCTTGAGACTTGCTTCAATCCATAAATAGATCGAAGCAACTTACAAATCATCTTAGCAAACTTAGGATCGACAAAACCCTCAGGTTGTATCATGTATACATCCTCTTCAAGGCTCCCATTTAAGAAAGCCGTTTTGAAATCCATTTGCCAAATCTCATTGTCGTAGTAAGCAACTATTGCCAGCAAATGTTGGATTTTAATCGCAGCGGGGGCATGGCAAAACACTTTTACATATACAAAATCCAAATAAAAGCATATAAATCGTGAATAAAAATTCGAGGGATCGAATCTAACCTTTTAAAATAATTCGGAGACAACGATCAGAGATCCTTAGCAGTTGCTCCTCAAGTGTGAATCACTCCACCGGTATCCACCAAGAAAACGATGTTAAGGAGGAGGAAGGAGGTGGCGAGAATTGGGTTTTCCAAACTTTTTGGGTTTTCGGGTTCCGATGGGGTTAGAATAAAATAGGGTCTATAATAGTGTATTTATAGGCAAAATTTTCAGCTGAAATTTTCCCATAAATAATATTATTATTATCCCATTTATTATTCTTATTAATAATTAAAACACCTTTTAATTATTAATCCTTTTTCTAAACACTTTAGAAATAATTCTCTCTCTTGATTTAATTTCCAAAAATTAAATCCTTAATTAATAATATTAAGAACTTTTCTTAATTAATTTATAATCAATTAAATCTCATTTAATCAATTATTAAATTTGCCAATTAATTATTTATTTCATAAATAAATAATTATTAGCCATTATTAATTAATTCCTCCACCATTAAATCATTCTCTTTTTATGGTGTGACCCTGTAGGTTCAATATTAAGCCAGTAGTAGAAATAAATAATAATAAAACTATTTTATCATTATTTATATAAATTCTCTAATTTATTAAATATGATTAATTAATTAATCACATTTATTCTACATCGTGAGGGATACTTCTCAGCATATCGCGACTATCCGGATAATATGAATTCACTTCTTAGAATACCAAGAACCTATTCAGTGAATAGTTACCGTACAATAAACTCCTTCTACCCTACAATGTTCCCGATTAAATACAAGGCATGGATCTCGTGTCAAGCCTATCTAATTTAATCACTTGCTTACCATTTACTATGCTTAGTTCTATGCAAATTAGAAACTCCTTTCTAATTTTATTTACTCTGGCCAGAGATTCCTGAACTAGCATAAGTGGATCAGCCTTGAACATTCGCTTCCTTCACTGGAAGGGGTATATCCTTTATTGATCATACACTATCTTCGTGTACAAATTCCTATACCCAGAAGAGCCCTAATAATTGTCCCTGGAGACTAAGAACTAAACCAAAGCATAGTTCAGTGTACACAAGATGACTATGATAACCTCAAGTCTAAGGATACTTGTACAACTATCACTAGGTGAACAACTGCTGACACATGAGTGAACTCCATCAGTTGTTCAGCTGGGCGAGTCATGTTCAGTGAACTTATTCTATAATAACACCTACATACTAGCTATAGTGTCACCACACAAATGTCTATGAGAACAGACATCCTTCATAATGAAGCAAGCATAGTATGTACCGATCTTTGCGGATTATTAATTACCAGTTAGTAATCGTATGACCAGGAACTATTTAAGTTTAGAGTTATCATCTTTTTTGGTCTCACTATTATGATCTCATCATAATCCATAAAAAGCTTTACTCTAAACTATGGTATATCTTATTTAAACACTTAAATAGATAAAGCCCGTAATAAAAACAAAACAAGTCTTTTATTAATATCAATAAAATCAAAACAGATTATTGAAAAGTTATTCCTAAATCCTCATACATGATTGGACTTAGGACATATTCCTTTCAATCTCCCACTTGTACTAAAGCCAATCACTCTGGTATCTAATACCCATCTTATCTTTATGACGATCAAAGTGACTTTCATAAAGTAGCTTTGTGAGTGGGTCTGCTATGTTGTTATGTGTGTCAACTTTAATTCAATACAATATAAGAAATGTTACCACGCTCCCACTAACCCTTTTGTAGACGCATGGCTCACCTACGTTTTTGATAAAATCAAACTCTTTGATTGTCTCATCAAAATGAATGTTCCATCTTTCGAGAAGCTTGCTTTAAACCACATATGGTTCGCAGTAGCTTACACACTAGGCTTTCATTTCCCTTGGAAAGAAAACCATCTGGCTATATGCCATATCTCATAGTCGTAGTAAGCAGCAATCGCAAGCAAAATCCGAACTGATTTTAACAGGGCTACAGGTAAAAGGTTTCATCAAAGTCAATCCATTGCCTTTGTTTGAATCCTTTTGCCACAAGCCTGGCCTTATAGGTCTCCACCTGGCCATCTGCTATAATCTATCTTTTATATACCGTATACATAGATTTTATTCTGGATTTCATGGCACTATGCCATTTCTCTGAGTCAACACTACTCATAGCCTTATTATAGGTCACAGGGTCGTCATCATCAATGAATGACAACTCATTGTCATTCTCAATGACAAGGCCATAATACCTCTCAGGTTGGCGAGACACTCTCCCTGACCTATGAATGGGCTGTTCCACAAAAGGTTGTTCAGTCAGAACAGGTATTTCCACTCGATCTGTAGTAGTTTGTGCTTCTTGAACTTCATCAAGTTCAATTTTGCTCCCACTGTTTCCTTCAAGGATAAACTCCTTTTCTAAGAAGGTAGCATGTCTGGAGACAAACACCCGATGATCGGTGCAAAAGTAATACCCTAAAGTCTCTTTAGGATATCCCACAAAACTACATTTTCCGGATCGATATTCCAGCTTATCTGGGTCAACTTACTTGACATAAGCTGGACATCCCCAAATCTTAACGTTTTAGGACTCGGTTTCCTTTCTTTCCATATCTCATACGAAGTTTGAGGAACAGATTTTGGAAGGCACCTTATTCAGTAAATATGCTGAGGCTTCCAATGCATAACCCCATAGGAATACTGGAAGATTTGCATAGCTCATCATGGACCGAACTATGTCTAACAAAGTTCGATTTCTCCTTTCAGATACTAATCTGGAGGAGTCCACTGGGAGACTATACCATTTACTTTGAGATAATCCAGAAACTCTCCGTTCAAGTATTCACCACCTCGATCTAATCGAAGAGTTATAATACTATGTTTGGTTGTTTCTCCACTTCATACTTATATTCTTTGAACTTTTCAAAGGCCTCAGACTTGTGTTTCATCAAACACATATCCGAATCCAGATCTATCATCTATGAAAGTAATGAAGTATAAAAATCCACCATGGCTTGCGTAAACATTGGTCCACATACATCTGTGTGTACCATTCCTAGCAAATTTGCAGCCCTCTCTCCATGTCTACTAAATGGAGACTGCAATGCCACTATAAAGTGAGATTTTCATCATCCTTTTTCTTTTATTAGTTTGTTCAATCTGAAATAAATTATGTCACATACATACAGACCATTATTTAAAGCACCACATCCATAAAGAATATTATCTCTAAGAATAGAACATTCATTATTCTCAATAATAAATGAAAATCCAGCCAAGTCTAACATGGGAATAATATTCCTCACAATCGAGGGAACAAAATAACAATTATTTCAAACAATAGTCTTGCCCGTAGGCATATGTAAATGAAATGATTCTACATCTTCAGCAGCAACTCTTGCTCCATTTCCCATCAGTAGAATCACCTCCTCTTCCTCAAGAGTCCTACTTCTCCTTGGTCCCTGCAATAATTGCAGATATGAGAACCACAGGCGGTATCTAATACCCAAGTAGAAATTTGATTTAATGACATTCACTTCTATCATGAACATACCTGAATCAGAAGCGGTAGTCTCACTACCCTTCTTCTTCTTCAATTCTGCAAGGTAAACCTTGCAGTTCCTCTTCCAGTGCCCCACCTTGTTACAGTGAAAGCAAACAACTTTGCTCTTGGGGTCTTCTGCTTTTGGTGGAACCGGCGTTTTCTCACCTACTTTCTTCTTCTTGGAAGGGTTCCTCTTCCTTTTCTTAGGATTGGAACCTTCACCAATTAGAAGAACAGAACTCTTCTTAGGGGGAAAATTCGATTCCGCAGTCTTCAACATGTTGTGGAGTTCAGGCAGGCTGACATCCAACTTATTCATGTGAAAGTTCACAACAAACTGCGAGAACGAACTCGGAAGCGATTGCAAGACCAGGTCTTGGCTCAGCTCCCCATCCATGACAAAACCAAGTTGTCCAAGACGTTCAATTAAATTGATCTTCTTAAGTACATGGTCATTCACAGATGATCCCTCAGACATCCTACAACCGAACAGCTCCTTCGATATCTCATATCGAGCTGTCCTCCCCGCCACATCATACAACTCTTGTAGATGCATGAGGATAGTGTGAGCATCCATATGCTCATGTTGCTTCTGTAGCTCAATGTTCATGGAAGCTAGCATGATGCATTGAGCAACATTTGCATCATCTATCCACTTACGATACACAACATGTTCATCATTATGTATATCACTAGCAGGTTCAGTAGGCTTAGGTGAGTCAATCACGTATTCCAGCTTCTCAATCCTGAGAACAATTCTCAAGTTTCGAAGCCAGTCAGCATAACTAGGACCAGTCAATTTGTGAGCATCTAGTATGCTCCTGAGTGATAGTGCAGAAGACATAACGTACAAAGTAAATCTGTAAATGATAAACACATAACAACACTTAGCAAATATTCGATTTCATTTTAAAAACACTATATGAATCGGGTCTTTATTCATAAGTGGCTCCCACTAGTTTTCCTAATTTATTCAACCCCCTACATGAAAAATTAAGCATTCATAATGCTGGTGGGAATAGGGATCCTACATTCCATTACACAACCCCGGCTGTGGCACGAAATGCCATGTAATGTTCAATAGGCAGACAACTCTTGTCAATTACATCTAATGTTATTCCCTAATCAAACTTTAGCTTCTTGAATAATTGAGTCACGGTTGTGGCACGATAAACTCAATATTCTAAGTCAAGTCTAACCCAACATTCCGTACAATTGAATCAGTCCCCAAAGGCCCACGGCTGTGGCACGTAACGACCTTTAGATTCTTATTCAATGTACACATCTCTATGTAATAGACAAGTATTTCTTATTTCGAAATCAAAGCCCTCGGCTGTGGCACGAAACGACAATGATTCAAAAATAAGAACTACTTTTCTATCATGTTGGAAGGCTATGACCGACACAAGCCCGTTGTGTCATTGGCCAATTACTACTTGATATTATTTAATTTTAGAGGGATTATATTACGTTACAATCATAATCATATTATAAAGAGATTCTTCCTTTTAAATTAAATATTTCAAATCAATAATCAATAATCAGATGATTCCCAGATCGGGTGGAGCATTGTCAAGAGGCGTCACTTAATAACCCTTTCTTACAGATAGAAATCTGTTGTTGACAGAATCATCCTTTCTCTCATATTGAAAATTCATATTCAATTACGTGTTTCATAAACACAAGAATCTCATGATTGTATTCATAATATTATTATTAAGGTTATGAAACAATTTCACTATACTAGGTTGTCTAACAAACGCCTTATGTTTATTTAAGTTCACCTAAATCTATCATCGCATGATAAACTAAGCATATATCACATATATCAACATGAATAAACATCAAGGTAGGCATGTTACATCATCTAGCACATTAGTCTAAGCATTATACATCTCTATGTATCACATGAAGCATTTAAAAGCAACTAAAACAGTTAAAAATAGCTTTAAAACACTTCATGGAAATATAAACAGTTCAAAACTTTTATATAAACTAAAATTGATCACTCCATTAGATCCGTCTTGAAAAAACGAATCCAACGGTATATTGCACGCCTAAAACGGAGTTACGAAACTCCCAGAAAATCAATTTTAAAATCAACAGAAGGGCTGTAACGCATTACAGGAACGCGTTACAGGACCTGTAACGCATTCCGGTGATGCGTTACACCCCTTTTCAGCCATTAAAGGGTGTAACGCATTCCGTGAATGCGCCACAGGTGTGTAACGCATTCCCGGAATGCGTTACACCCCTATTTTTTTTTTTTGTTTTTGCAGCCGCCGCCGTCCTCCTCGCATGGATTTCCGCGCCTGTCAGTCCTGTTCCCTGTCTGCTTTTCTTTCCTCCGTGCAGAAGCATTCAACAGACAATAGTACAGATATATACAAACATATATATATATATACTTTATATACATATATTTATACTTATTGAATTATGAATTTAATTAAAATAACTTCAAAAATTCATAATAAATAATCCATACATCATAAAATTATGAAAAAAATACCCAGACGATCTACAACACTTGTAGAACCCAAATCAATATTCAAAATTATTCTGTGAAACAATTTCTCATCAGACAAAATTAATCCATAATATAACTTGTAAAAATCATAATTAATTCATACAAGCACATAAAATTCTGAAATTTTTACCACAGATCTATATGTATACAACCTATGCTCTGATATTATTGTTGGATTTTAATCGCAGCGGGGGCATGGAAAAATACTTTTACACATACAAAATCCAAATAAAAGCATATAAATCGTGAATAAAAATTCGAGGGATCGAATCTAACCTTTTAAAATAATTTGGAGACAACGATCAGAGATCCTTAGCAGTTGCTCCTCGAGTGTGAAGCACTCCACCGGTATCCACCAAGAAAACGATGTTAAGGAGGAGGATGGAGGTGGAGAGAATTGGGTTTTCCAAACTTTTTGGGTTTTCGGGTTCTGATGGGGTTAGAATAAAATAGGGTCTATAATAGTGTATTTATAGGCAAAATTTTCAGCTGAAATTTTCCCATAAATAATATTATTATCCTATTTATTATTCTCATTAATAATTAAAACACCTTTTAATTATTAATCCTTTTTCTAAACACTTTAGAAATAATTCTCTCTCTTGATTTAATTTCCAAAAATTAAATCCTTAATTAATAATATTAAGAACTTTTCTTAATTAATTTATAATCAATTAAATCTCATTTAATCAATTATTAATTTTGCCAATTAATTATTTATTTCATAAATAAATAATTATTAGCCATTATTAATTAATTTCTCCACCATTAAATCATTCTCTTTTTATGGTGTGACCCTGTAGGTTCAATATTAAGCCGGTAGTAGAAATAAATAATAATGAAACTATTTTATCATTATTTATATAAATTCTCTAATTTATTAAATATGATTAATTAATTAATCACATTTATTCTATATCGTGAGGGATACTTCTCAGCATATCGCGACTATCCGGATAATATGAATTCACTTCTTAGAATACCAAGAACCTATTCAGTGAATAGTTACCGTACAATAAACTCCTTCTACCCTACAATGTTCCCGATTAAATATAAGGCATGGATCTCGTATCAAGCCTATCTAATTTAATCACTTGCTTACCATTTACTATGCTTAGTTCTATGCAAATTAGAAACTCCTTTCTAATTTCATTTACTCTGGCCAGAGATTCCTGAACTAGCATAAGTGGATCAGCCTTGAACATTCGCTTCCTTCACTGGAAGGGGTAGATCCTTTATTGATCATACACTATCTTCGTGTACAAATTCCTATACCCAGAAGAGTCTTAATAATTGTCCCTGGAGACTAAGAACTAAACCAAAGCATAGTTCAGTATACACAAGATGACTATGATGACCTCAAGTCTAAGGATACTTGTACAACTATCACTAGGTGAACAACTGCTGACACGTGAGTGAACTCCATCAGTTGTTCAGCTGGGCGAGTCATGTTCAGTGAACTTATTCTATAATAAGCACCTACATACTAGCTATAGTGTCACCACACAAATGTCTATGAGAACGGACATCCTTCATAATGAAGCAAGCATAGTATTTACCGATCTTTGCGGATTATTAATTACCAGTTAGTAATCCTATGACCAGGAACTATTTAAGTTTAGAGTTATCATCTTTTTAGGTCTCACTATTATGATCTCATCATAATCCATAAAAAGCTTTACTCTAAACTATGGTATATCTTATTTAAACACTTAAATAGATAAAGCCCGTAATAAAAACAAAATAAGTCTTTTATTAATATCAATGAAATCAAAACAGATTATTGAAAAGTTATTCCTAAATCCTCATACATGATTGGACTTAGGACATATTCCTTTCAGCAAAATCCTGATGGGCTTGACCATAGCAACTAGTGAAAAAGTCTCATCATAGTCTATACCATGAATTTGTATGAAACATTTTGCCACTAGTCGCGCTTTATAGGTCTGTACTTTACCATCCATGTCAGTTTTCTTCTTGAAAACACACTTACACCCTATAGGTTTTACCCCTTCAGGTGGATCAACTAAAATCCATACTTTATTTTGATACGTGGATTCTATTTCGGATTTCATGGCCTCCAGCCATCTCTCGGAGTCTGGACTGTTCATAGCTTCTTGGTAGGGAAGAGGCTCATCATTGTCTATGAGCATTACATCATCATCTTGAGTCAAGAAAATCCATAATATCTCTCTGGTTCATGACGAGCCCTACTAGATCTGCGAACAACCTGTGTTTCCGGAGCAGGAACATCTTGATGTAATTACTGCCCACTTTCCAACACTAGTTCAATATTATTTTGTACAACTCGATCTTCATCGAGATCTATAGTCCAGCCACTCATTTTCTTGGAAAGTAACTATCATTCAAGAAATACAGCGGTTCGAGCAACAAACACTTTATTCTCGGTAGGATTATAGAAACTATACCCTTTAGTTTCTTCAGGATATCCCATAAAATAACATTTATCCGATTTTGGTCCTAGCTTATCAGACACCAAGCATTTCACAAACGCTTTACATCCCCATACTTTCATATATGACATGATATGACGTTTCTCAGTCCATATCTCATATGGAGTCCATATCTCATAAACAACTAAACCGATTTAGTTGGAACTTGATTTAGTGTATATGTAGTCGTTTCTAGAGCATAACCCCGGAAACTTATTGGATGATTTGCTAGACTCATCATTGATCGCATTATATCCAACAAGGTACGATTTCTCCTCTCAGAAACTCCATTGCATTGAGGCATTCCAGGAGGAGTAAGCTGTGAACACTCCTTCAAGAAACCTTTAAACTCGAGGCTTAAGTAATCTCCTCCACGATCTGATCGTAGAATTTTTATACTTTCCCCTGTTTGTTTTTTCCACTTCGGCCTTGTATTCTTTGAACTTTTCAAAAGAATCGGATTTATTCTTCAAAAGATACACATATCCATATCTACTGAAATCGTTAGTAAATGTAATGAAGTAGTAAAAGCTACATCTTGCCATCGTATGCATTGGACCACATACATCACTATGTATAAATCCTAATCGTTAGGTGGCCCTTTCACTTTTTCCGGTAAAAGGAGCTTTAGTTATTTTTCCAATGAGACAAGATTTGCATTCTTCGTATGATTCAAAATCAAACTTATCCAAGTAACCATCTTGATGTAATTTGGAAATGCGTTTCTGATTTATGTGACCTAAATGATAATGCCAAAGGTATGTTTGATTTGAGTATTTCATCTTAATACGTTTATTATCATTGTTTATGTTATAGACAGGAGTATCTAAATCAAGAACATATAAACCATTAAACAAACGTGCAACCCCATAGGTAATATTATTCAATGAAAAGGAACAACTATTGTTCTGAATCAAAATTGAAAAACCTTTCTTGTCCAAACAAGAAACCGAAATAATGTTTTTGCAAATCGCAGGCACGTGAAAATAGTTATTTAGTTCTAAAATAAGCCCAGTGGACAATGATAAATGATAAGTCCCTACAGCTAAAACAATAACCTTTGCTCCATTTCCAACTCGTAGGTCGACTTCTCCCTTTGCCAATGTCCTACTTTCTTGCAGTTCCTGCACATTTATACAAATATGAGAACCACATCCAGTATCTAATACCCAAGATGTAGAAGTATACAAATTGACTTCTATAACAAAAATACCTGAATCAGAAGCAGCAACAACAGCCTTCTTCTTCAGATCTTCCAAATAAGCATGACAGTTCCTCTTCCAATGACTTGGTTTCTTGCAATAGTGATAATCATCAACCTTTGGAAAACCACATTTAGGCTTCAAAGCCTTGGTCGGATCAGGTTTCGGATTAGCATTAGATTTAGATCCCGTCTTCATCTTGTCTTTCCATGTATCTTTTCCTTTGGCCTTCCCCTTATTCACCATCAATATGGGAGCAGGGGGCACCTTCTGAATATTGGTCTCAACAGTTTTCAATATAGCCAACAATTCGGTGGGGTTCTTATCTATCTCATTCATATTGTAATTTATCACAAATTGAGAATAGCTATTGTTTAAAGATTGCAAAATTAGATCAATCTGGTGCTCCATAGCAATCGGGGCACCCAATTTGGCTAGGTACTCAATATACCCTATCATCCTTTGAACATGCGGTCCAACCGGATCACGTTCTCCCTGCTTACATACATTCAACGACTTGAAAGTATCAAACCTCTCCTGAAGAGTATGTCCTTCAAACATACGTTTAAGGTGCTCAATCATATCATAAGAATCCATATTCTCATGTTGTTTCTGAAGTTCAGCACTCATGGTCGCTAACTTGAGACATTGAACATCAGTGTCATCATCGATATGTTCCTGATAAATAGTATGTTGAGCACGAGATGCTCTTTCAGGGAGAGGTGCAGGGCGAGGAATATCTATTACATAGAGCTTGTGCTCTTGTTTGAGGACAATCCTCAAGTTCCTCTTCCAGAAAAGGAAGTTTGTTCTTGTCAGCTTGTCCTTCTCAAGGACTGATCGCACAGAGAATTTATTTGAATTATTTGCCATTAGATATCTACAATGTTTAAAAATGCATAAGATAAATTAGTCTACAGATGATTATTAAATTATGTACAAGTGATTATTCATATATATTCAAAATATATATCTCCCACTATTGATCCAGACTATCCGGTATCTCATCTTATATCCTACTCGAAAATGTGATAAATGTCTTATATCCATTTTATAAACGATCCAAATCTGGCGAAAAAAATTAATCTCGGGTAAAATATGATCCCGGATATGAGCACTCATATACCCGCTCAAGTTAGGTGTCATATTATTTTCTATAAAATGATCATACCCGAATATCCAAATATGATCCATGGCTCATATTCGATTTGATCCCATATGTAGAATATATTTTCAGCCCATTATATTTGTAAGTAAATAATCATTTTATAATTCTTTATAGCTTATATAAGTTTTAATTTCTTATAAAGTATGACTTGGTTATTATTTTTATAGTATTATATTTATTTTATACCAATAAGTATCTGAATAGTTGAAATAAAAATGATATTTAATATTAGTGGATCATATTTGACTTGTATCCGGTGGATCAGAAACTACCCGGTTAGAAAATGAAAATACGGTACCAGCTCATATTCGGTTTGGATCCGGTCATCATATACCGGGGATCAGTTTATATCCGAATAATATGATAACGGAGCCAAACCTGGACACAGTAATATTAAAACGATACGATACTTGAGTACGGGAATGTCCGATTCTACCCGAATCATTTTACTGCCCTAGTAAATATATTGATTAACAAGTGTAAGGATAAACATAAGTCATAGATGAGACTTTATGCACGCTAAGTTTCTTACGGTGATCCATTATTATATAATTATAGGTGGTCGTATAATGGGTCATTTTATACTATCCATTTTATAAAATCTATGATAGTTCAGAAAATTAGAACTCAAATAAATAAAACATTAGGCATTTGTAATTTATTATTGCATATACAAGTTATATAAAGAGTTTGATCATAAATGGGTAAAAAAGTTGAAAGAACACCGGATATCATTTTCGAATCTCGCGAAGACACCCAAATTTCAATGGCAGATCCTATTTTAAGATATCAAATATTACAAGTATATGGAAAACCTTAAATCGTATAAAAATCAAAGCTTAGGGATACTATGGATGTATCTGCATTCACCATCCAACTTAACATTTCCTTGTCTTGTTCATTTTTTGTGCTTATATATTAAACTTGTTCACTACTAGTTTGGTTAGTTTTCTCTAATCTCTCATTCTCGGTTAAATTATTCCCCATTCTACATATTTTTCAATGATATTAGAAATTATATATTCGCTTGTCACAAAGCCAAAATGGAACCTGAGGTATAGTGTGCGTTTTACATTTCGTAACATTATTCGTATGCATTAGTACAGTTCAAGTTTTATGTTAGGCTTTAGTTCGGTAAAAATGATCTGCAATTTTCTTGTAAGCTGAACGGGCTCGTTATTTTCTAATGGATTTAAAAGGCGCTTAGGAATACATTACTCATGTTTATATCTGAATAATATAATCACGGAGCCAAATCTGGACACAATAAATTTTAAATGATATGATACTTGGTAATGTCCTGTTCTACCCGAATCATTTTACAGCCCTAGTAAATATATTGATTAACAAGTGTAAGGATAAACATAAGTAATAGAGGAGATTTTATGCACGCTAAGTTTCTTACAGTGATTCATTATTATATAATAATGGGTTGTCGTATAATGAGTCATTTTATACTATCCATTTTATAAAATCGATGATAGTTCAGAAAATTAGAACTCAAATAAATAAAACATTAGGCATTTGTAATTTATTGTTATATATAGAAGTTATGTAATTTATTGTTGTATATAGAAGTTATATAAAGAGTTTGATTATAAATGGGCAAAAAAGTTGAAAGAAGCCAAAAAAGTTGAAAAAACACCCGATATCAAGACACCCAAATTTCAATGGCAGATCCTATTCTGAGATATCAAATATTACAAGTATATGGAAAACCTTAAATCGTATAAAAATCAAAGCCTAGGGATACTATGGATGTATCTGCATTCACCATCCGACTTAACATTTCCTTGTCTTGTTCATTTTTCGCGCTTATTTATTAAATTTGTTCACTACTAGTTTCGTTAGTTTTCTCTAATCTCTCATTCTCGGTTAAATTATTCCTCATTCTACATATTTTTGAATGATATTAGAAATTATATATTCGCTTGTCACAAATTGGTATAATGTGCGTTTTACATTTCATAACATTATTCATATGCATTAGTACAGTTCAAGTTTTATGTTAGGCTTTAGTTCGGTAAAAATGACATGTGTCAAACTTATAACACAATGTGCATGTCGCATCAAAAAAGTTGTTAATGACTTCGTACACTACCCGTACATAAATTTTGAGATTTTAATACGGATCATGCTCTAAATTTTTACTATCAAATTTGTTAAAATATTCAATGTTTAATACTTATTTGTTAGCATGTTTTGAAATATATACTTCTGAGCTATTCTTTAAATTAATTTTTTTCTAATAATAAATTACATTTATTTGAACTATCGTTTTAGTTCTTTCTCGTTTGTTCTATGCTTTTGTATTTCTATTGTATTCATAATTTTATATTGTATGAAAAATTAATCAAAGAAATTTATTTAGAGTACGATTAGACAAACATGCATCAATATTAAACTCAAATTTACTGTTTTAGATTTAAAGATCTGCAATTTTCTTGTATGGGCTCCTCACTTCTAATGGATTTAAAAGGCGCTTAGGTATACATTACTCATGTTTTTTTAAAGCCTTGTTTTAAAGCCTTGTTTTATTAGTTCTCTCATGTACCTCATCTTCCACTATCACACTTACTTTTAATACATGTTTTTTCTCTTGTAATTTATATTTCTATTTATCACAATTACCAGCCTATAACCCGTGCGATATACGGATTACTTTTAATACTCGAATAATTTTTAATAATATATTTTATCTTAAAATTATTAATATATTAATATAGATTTTCAATAGTTGAAAAATAAATTAACGAACATAATCAATTATAATAATATATGTTTTATGATAATTTGAGACTTGACTGAAAATAAATAATATATAATATAATATGTTGTTCACGGGGCTCGAACCTTAAACCTGTAGAAATTGTTAAAAATACAAAAAATAAATATTTAAATATAATACTCTATTGACGGGATTCGAACCATAAACCCATGAGAGCATTTTAAATATTGATATAATATTATTTTATTATTACATCCAACGGTTCCCATCTATTTGTCTTTAGATTTGACGGTTGTTATATACCGTACAAAATAACTGTACTGAAGGAATTTACGGATGAGCGGAAATGCGAAATAACATTTATTCCGTAAAAACCATATACCGCACATATAGAAAAACGTATAAAAGGGAAAAACTGAGGAATCGAAACCATACCTCGTGAATTGAAGCTTTATAAAATTGGAGTGCTAGCAGTTGCTCCTCAATGTGTGAAGCACTCTACCGGTATCCACCAAGAACAATCCGCTTCAATGAACCTTTTTATAAAACTATGCTTTTATAAAATGGAGTTTTTGGGAGAGAGAGAGAAGAAGAAGATGGAGGCTAGGGTTTTCACAAAACCAAAATTGTGTGTGTTGTATTTTTGAGCCATCCATCTCATTCTATTTATAGGACTCTCCTAGGGTTTTATAATATATCTTTATATATATTAACCCCCCACATTTTATCTTCATAAAATGCTTTAATAATAATTAAAACTATTTTAATCATTATTTCTTTTCTTAACTATTTAGAAAATAATTCTCTCTCTTATTATTTCATCGAAGAAAATATTCTTTTATGGTGTGACCCTGTAGGTTCAATATTATGCCGGTAGTAGAAATAAATAATAATAAACTTTTATTAATTATTTATATGAATATTAAAATTCACTAAATATAATTAACTGATTAATTATATTTATTCTACATCATGAGTGATGCTTCTCAACATATCGCGACTATCCGGATAATATGAATTCACTGCTTAGAATATCAAGAACCTGTCAGTGACTAGTTACCGTACAATGAATTCCTTCTACCCATATAATATCCCGATTAAATACAAGGCATGGATCTTGTGTCAAGCCTATCAAATTTAATCATATGATTTCTTATTCATAATATAAAGTTCATATTCATGCAAATTAGAAACTCCTTTCTAATTTCATACACTCTGGCCAGAGATTCCAGAACTCGCATACTAAGAATAATATAGGATATTCTCTTCCTATACTGGAAGGGGTAGATCCTCTATTGACGTTAACTATCTCTATACACAAATTCCTATGCCCAGAATAGACCTAATGGATGTCCTTGAGACTAAGGACTAAACTAAAGCACAGTTCATTATATATAAGATACCTTTAACGATCTCAAGTCTAAGGACACTTGTGCAACTATCACTCAGTGAATAACTATTGACACGTGAGTAATCTCTATTAGTTGTTCAACTTATCAAGTCATGTTCAGTAAACTTATTCCCTAATAAGCACCTACATACCAGCTATAGTGTCACCACACAAATGCCTATGAGAACAGACATCCTCCTGAAGGGAGAAAGTATAGTATGTACCAATCTTTGCGGATCCACTAACATCCGATTAGTTATCCTATGATCAGGAACTGTTTAAGTCCAGAGTTGTCATCTTCTAGATCCCATTATTATAATCTCATTATAATTCTAGAAGCTTTACTCTAAACTATGGAACATCTTATTTAATACACTTTAAATAGATAAAGCCCATATAAATATAACAAGTCTTTTATTAATTCAAAATGAAATCAAATAGGAATACAAGAAAGTTCTTCCTAACTCATCATACATGATTGGATTTAGGACAAACACTTTCATGTACTCCTTGGTTGCTTCACTGGCAGCAATATACTCAGCTTCCATTGTAGAATCAGCTATTGTCTCTTGCTTTGATCTCTTCCAGATACAGCACCTCCATTAAGGCAAAACACAAAACCTGACTGAGATACTGAATCGTCTCTGTCTGACTGGAAGCTGGCATCAGTGTAACCCTTTACAACCAGCTTATCATCTCCTCCATACACCAAGAATGAATCTTTAGTCCTCTTTAAGTACTTAAGAATATTCTTGACAGATGTCCAGTGACCCTCACCTGGATTAGACTGGTATCTTCTCGTCATGCTCAAGGCATACGAAATATCAGGACGAGTACATATCATCGCATACATTATAGATCCAATTGCCGAAGCATATGGAACTTTGCTCATACAGCCCTTATCATCTAATGATTTAGGGCAGTTGTCTTTTGAGATTAATATCCCATGAGACATTGGGACATATCCTCTTTTTGCCTCTTGTATCCCAAAATGATGCAATACTTTGTCAATGTATGTACTCTGACTTAGGCCGATTAATTTCCTTGATCTATCTCTATAGATCTTGATCCCTAATATATAGGTAGCATCGCCTAAGTCCTTCATCGAGAAACTATTTCCAACCAAGTCTTAAAAGCCTGTAGAGAAGGTATGTCATTCCCTATTAGTAATATGTCATCTACATATAGTACTAGGAATTCCACATGGCTCCCACTAACCTTCTTGTAAACACATGGTTCATCTTTGTTTTGAATATAGTCAAATTCTTCAAATGTTTCATCAAAACGACGATTCCATCTCCTTGAGACTTGCTTCAATCCATAAATAGATCGAAGCAACTTACAAATCATCTTAGCAAACTTAGGATCGACAAAACCCTCAGGTTGTATCATGTATACATCCTCTTCAAGGCTCCCATTTAAGAAAGCCGTTTTGAAATCCATTTGCCAAATCTCATTGTCGTAGTAAGCAACTATTGCCAGCAAATGTTGGATTTTAATCGCAGCGGGGGCATGGCAAAACACTTTTACATATACAAAATCCAAATAAAAGCATATAAATCGTGAATAAAAATTCGAGGGATCGAATCTAACCTTTTAAAATAATTCGGAGACAACGATCAGAGATCCTTAGCAGTTGCTCCTCAAGTGTGAATCACTCCACCGGTATCCACCAAGAAAACGATGTTAAGGAGGAGGAAGGAGGTGGCGAGAATTGGGTTTTCCAAACTTTTTGGGTTTTCGGGTTCCGATGGGGTTAGAATAAAATAGGGTCTATAATAGTGTATTTATAGGCAAAATTTTCAGCTGAAATTTTCCCATAAATAATATTATTATTATCCCATTTATTATTCTTATTAATAATTAAAACACCTTTTAATTATTAATCCTTTTTCTAAACACTTTAGAAATAATTCTCTCTCTTGATTTAATTTCCAAAAATTAAATCCTTAATTAATAATATTAAGAACTTTTCTTAATTAATTTATAATCAATTAAATCTCATTTAATCAATTATTAAATTTGCCAATTAATTATTTATTTCATAAATAAATAATTATTAGCCATTATTAATTAATTCCTCCACCATTAAATCATTCTCTTTTTATGGTGTGACCCTGTAGGTTCAATATTAAGCCAGTAGTAGAAATAAATAATAATAAAACTATTTTATCATTATTTATATAAATTCTCTAATTTATTAAATATGATTAATTAATTAATCACATTTATTCTACATCGTGAGGGATACTTCTCAGCATATCGCGACTATCCGGATAATATGAATTCACTTCTTAGAATACCAAGAACCTATTCAGTGAATAGTTACCGTACAATAAACTCCTTCTACCCTACAATGTTCCCGATTAAATACAAGGCATGGATCTCGTGTCAAGCCTATCTAATTTAATCACTTGCTTACCATTTACTATGCTTAGTTCTATGCAAATTAGAAACTCCTTTCTAATTTTATTTACTCTGGCCAGAGATTCCTGAACTAGCATAAGTGGATCAGCCTTGAACATTCGCTTCCTTCACTGGAAGGGGTATATCCTTTATTGATCATACACTATCTTCGTGTACAAATTCCTATACCCAGAAGAGCCCTAATAATTGTCCCTGGAGACTAAGAACTAAACCAAAGCATAGTTCAGTGTACACAAGATGACTATGATAACCTCAAGTCTAAGGATACTTGTACAACTATCACTAGGTGAACAACTGCTGACACGTGAGTGAACTCCATCAGTTGTTCAGCTGGGCGAGTCATGTTCAGTGAACTTATTCTATAATAACACCTACATACTAGCTATAGTGTCACCACACAAATGTCTATGAGAACAGACATCCTTCATAATGAAGCAAGCATAGTATGTACCGATCTTTGCGGATTATTAATTACCAGTTAGTAATCGTATGACCAGGAACTATTTAAGTTTAGAGTTATCATCTTTTTTGGTCTCACTATTATGATCTCATCATAATCCATAAAAAGCTTTACTCTAAACTATGGTATATCTTATTTAAACACTTAAATAGATAAAGCCCGTAATAAAAACAAAACAAGTCTTTTATTAATATCAATAAAATCAAAACAGATTATTGAAAAGTTATTCCTAAATCCTCATACATGATTGGACTTAGGACATATTCCTTTCAATCTCCCACTTGTACTAAAGCCAATCACTCTGGTATCTAATACCCATCTTATCTTTATGACGATCAAAGTGACTTTCATAAAGTAGCTTTGTGAGTGGGTCTGCTATGTTGTTATGTGTGTCAACTTTAATTCAATACAATATAAGAAATGTTACCACGCTCCCACTAACCCTTTTGTAGACGCATGGCTCATCTACGTTTTTGATAAAATCAAACTCTTTGATTGTCTCATCAAAATGAATGTTCCATCTTTCGAGAAGCTTTCTTTAAACCACATATGGTTCGCAGTAGCTTACACACTAGGCTTTCATTTCCCTTGGAAAGAAAACCATCTGGCTATATGCCATATCTCATAGTCGTAGTAAGCAGCAATCGCAAGCAAAATCCGAACTGATTTTAACAGGGCTACAGGTAAAAGGTTTCATCAAAGTCAATCCATTGCCTTTGTTTGAATCCTTTTGCCACAAGCCTGGCCTTATAGGTCTCCACCTGGCCATCTGCTATAATCTATCTTTTATATACCGTATACATAGATTTTATTCTGGATTTCATGGCACTATGCCATTTCTCTGAGTCAACACTACTCATAGCCTTATTATAGGTCACAGGGTCGTCATCATCAATGATTGACAACTCATTGTCATTCTCAATGACAAGGCCATAATACCTCTCAGGTTGGCGAGACACTCTCCCTGACCTATGAATGGGCTGTTCCACAAAAGGTTGTTCAGTCAGAACAGGTATTTCCACTCGATCTGTAGTAGTTTGTGCTTCTTGAACTTCATCAAGTTCAATTTTGCTCCCACTGTTTCCTTCAAGGATAAACTCCTTTTCTAAGAAGGTAGCATGTCTGGAGACAAACACCCGATGATCGGTGCAAAAGTAATACCCTAAAGTCTCTTTAGGATATCCCACAAAACTACATTTTCCGGATCGATATTCCAGCTTATCTGGGTCAACTTACTTGACATAAGCTGGACATCCCCAAATCTTAACGTTTTAGGACTCGGTTTCCTTTCTTTCCATATCTCATACGAAGTTTGAGGAACAGATTTTGGAAGGCACCTTATTCAGTAAATATGCTGAGGCTTCCAATGCATAACCCCATAGGAATACTGGAAGATTTGCATAGCTCATCATGGACCGAACTATGTCTAACAAAGTTCGATTTCTCCTTTCAGATACTAATCTGGAGGAGTCCACTGGGAGACTATACCATTTACTTTGAGATAATCCAGAAACTCTCCGTTCAAGTATTCACCACCTCGATCTAATCGAAGAGTTATAATACTATGTTTGGTTGTTTCTCCACTTCATACTTATATTCTTTGAACTTTTCAAAGGCCTCAGACTTGTGTTTCATCAAACACATATCCGAATCCAGATCTATCATCTATGAAAGTAATGAAGTATAAAAATCCACCATGGCTTGCGTAAACATTGGTCCACATACATCTGTGTGTACCATTCCTAGCAAATTTGCAGCCCTCTCTCCATGTCTACTAAATGGAGACTGCAATGCCACTATAAAGTGAGATTTTCATCATCCTTTTTCTTTTATTAGTTTGTTCAATCTGAAATAAATTATGTCACATACATACAGACCATTATTTAAAGCACCACATCCATAAAGAATATTATCTCTAAGAATAGAACATTCATTATTCTCAATAATAAATGAAAATCCAGCCAAGTCTAACATGGGAATAATATTCCTCACAATCGAGGGAACAAAATAACAATTATTTCAAACAATAGTCTTGCCCGTAGGCATATGTAAATGAAATGATTCTACATCTTCAGCAGCAACTCTTGCTCCATTTCCCATCAGTAGAATCACCTCCTCTTCCTCAAGAGTCCTACTTCTCCTTGGTCCCTGCAATAATTGCAGATATGAGAACCACAGGCGGTATCTAATACCCAAGTAGAAATTTGATTTAATGACATTCACTTCTATCATGAACATACCTGAATCAGAAGCGGTAGTCTCACTACCCTTCTTCTTCTTCAATTCTGCAAGGTAAACCTTGCAGTTCCTCTTCCAGTGCCCCACCTTGTTACAGTGAAAGCAAACAACTTTGCTCTTGGGGTCTTCTGCTTTTGGTGGAACCGGCGTTTTCTCACCTACTTTCTTCTTCTTGGAAGGGTTCCTCTTCCTTTTCTTAGGATTGGAACCTTCACCAATTAGAAGAACAGAACTCTTCTTAGGGGGAAAATTCGATTCCGCAGTCTTCAACATGTTGTGGAGTTCAGGCAGGCTGACATCCAACTTATTCATGTGAAAGTTCACAACAAACTGCGAGAACGAACTCGGAAGCGATTGCAAGACCAGGTCTTGGCTCAGCTCCCCATCCATGACAAAACCAAGTTGTCCAAGACGTTCAATTAAATTGATCTTCTTAAGTACATGGTCATTCACAGATGATCCCTCAGACATCCTACAACCGAACAGCTCCTTCGATATCTCATATCGAGCTGTCCTCCCCGCCACATCATACAACTCTTGTAGATGCATGAGGATAGTGTGAGCATCCATATGCTCATGTTGCTTCTGTAGCTCAATGTTCATGGAAGCTAGCATGATGCATTGAGCAACATTTGCATCATCTATCCACTTACGATACACAACATGTTCATCATTATGTATATCACTAGTAGGTTCAGTAGGCTTAGGTGAGTCAATCACGTATTCCAGCTTCTCAATCCTGAGAACAATTCTCAAGTTTCGAAGCCAGTCAGCATAACTAGGACCAGTCAATTTGTGAGCATCTAGTATGCTCCTGAGTGATAGTGCAGAAGACATAACGTACAAAGTAAATCTGTAAATGATAAACACATAACAACACTTAGCAAATATTCGATTTCATTTTAAAAACACTATATGAATCGGGTCTTTATTCATAAGTGGCTCCCACTAGTTTTCCTAATTTATTCAACCCCCTACATGAAAAATTAAGCATTCATAATGCTGGTGGGAATAGGGATCCTACATTCCATTACACAACCCCGGCTGTGGCACGAAATGCCATGTAATGTTCAATAGGCAGACAACTCTTGTCAATTACATCTAATGTTATTCCCTAATCAAACTTTAGCTTCTTGAATAATTGAGTCACGGTTGTGGCACGATAAACTCAATATTCTAAGTCAAGTCTAACCCAACATTCCGTACAATTGAATCAGTCCCCAAAGGCCCACGGCTGTGGCACGTAACGACCTTTAGATTCTTATTCAATGTACACATCTCTATGTAATAGACAAGTATTTCTTATTTCGAAATCAAAGCCCTCGGCTGTGGCACGAAACGACAATGATTCAAAAATAAGAACTACTTTTCTATCATGTTGGAAGGCTATGACCGACACAAGCCCGTTGTGTCATTGGCCAATTACTACTTGATATTATTTAATTTTAGAGGGATTATATTACGTTACAATCATAATCATATTATAAAGAGATTCTTCCTTTTAAATTAAATATTTCAAATCAATAATCAATAATCAGATGATTCCCAGATCGGGTGGAGCATTGTCAAGAGGCGTCACTTAATAACCCTTTCTTACAGATAGAAATCTGTTGTTGACAGAATCATCCTTTCTCTCATATTGAAAATTCATATTCAATTACGTGTTTCATAAACACAAGAATCTCATGATTGTATTCATAATATTATTATTAAGGTTATGAAACAATTTCACTATACTAGGTTGTCTAACAAACGCCTTATGTTTATTTAAGTTCACCTAAATCTATCATCGCATGATAAACTAAGCATATATCACATATATCAACATGAATAAACATCAAGGTAGGCATGTTACATCATCTAGCACATTAGTCTAAGCATTATACATCTCTATGTATCACATGAAGCATTTAAAAGCAACTAAAACAGTTAAAAATAGCTTTAAAACACTTCATGGAAATATAAACAGTTCAAAACTTTTATATAAACTAAAATTGATCACTCCATTAGATCCGTCTTGAAAAAACGAATCCAACGGTATATTGCACGCCTAAAACGGAGTTACGAAACTCCCAGAAAATCAATTTTAAAATCAACAGAAGGGCTGTAACGCATTACAGGAACGCGTTACAGGACCTGTAACGCATTCCGGTGATGCGTTACACCCCTTTTCAGCCATTAAAGGGTGTAACGCATTCCGTGAATGCGCCACAGGTGTGTAACGCATTCCCGGAATGCGTTACACCCCTATTTTTTTTTTTTGTTTTTGCAGCCGCCGCCGTCCTCCTCGCATGGATTTCCGCGCCTGTCAGTCCTGTTCCCTGTCTGCTTTTCTTTCCTCCGTGCAGAAGCATTCAACAGACAATAGTACAGATATATACAAACATATATATATATATATACTTTATATACATATATTTATACTTATTTAATTATGAATTTAATTAAAATAACTTCAAAAATTCATAATAAATAATCCATACATCATAAAATTATGAAAAAAATACCCAGACGATCTACAACACTTGTAGAACCCAAATCAATATTCAAAATTATTCTGTGAAACAATTTCTCATCAGACAAAATTAATCCATAATATAACTTGTAAAAATCATAATTAATTCATACAAGCACATAAAATTCTGAAATTTTTACCACAGATCTATATGTATACAACCTATGCTCTGATATTATTGTTGGATTTTAATCGCAGCGGGGGCATGGAAAAATACTTTTACACATACAAAATCCAAATAAAAGCATATAAATCGTGAATAAAAATTCGAGGGATCGAATCTAACCTTTTAAAATAATTTGGAGACAACGATCAGAGATCCTTAGCAGTTGCTCCTCGAGTGTGAAGCACTCCACCGGTATCCACCAAGAAAACGATGTTAAGGAGGAGGATGGAGGTGGAGAGAATTGGGTTTTCCAAACTTTTTGGGTTTTCGGGTTCTGATGGGGTTAGAATAAAATAGGGTCTATAATAGTGTATTTATAGGCAAAATTTTCAGCTGAAATTTTCCCATAAATAATATTATTATCCTATTTATTATTCTCATTAATAATTAAAACACCTTTTAATTATTAATCCTTTTTCTAAACACTTTAGAAATAATTCTCTCTCTTGATTTAATTTCCAAAAATTAAATCCTTAATTAATAATATTAAGAACTTTTCTTAATTAATTTATAATCAATTAAATCTCATTTAATCAATTATTAATTTTGCCAATTAATTATTTATTTCATAAATAAATAATTATTAGCCATTATTAATTAATTTCTCCACCATTAAATCATTCTCTTTTTATGGTGTGACCCTGTAGGTTCAATATTAAGCCGGTAGTAGAAATAAATAATAATGAAACTATTTTATCATTATTTATATAAATTCTCTAATTTATTAAATATGATTAATTAATTAATCACATTTATTCTATATCGTGAGGGATACTTCTCAGCATATCGCGACTATCCGGATAATATGAATTCACTTCTTAGAATACCAAGAACCTATTCAGTGAATAGTTACCGTACAATAAACTCCTTCTACCCTACAATGTTCCCGATTAAATATAAGGCATGGATCTCGTATCAAGCCTATCTAATTTAATCACTTGCTTACCATTTACTATGCTTAGTTCTATGCAAATTAGAAACTCCTTTCTAATTTCATTTACTCTGGCCAGAGATTCCTGAACTAGCATAAGTGGATCAGCCTTGAACATTCGCTTCCTTCACTGGAAGGGGTAGATCCTTTATTGATCATACACTATCTTCGTGTACAAATTCCTATACCCAGAAGAGTCTTAATAATTGTCCCTGGAGACTAAGAACTAAACCAAAGCATAGTTCAGTATACACAAGATGACTATGATGACCTCAAGTCTAAGGATACTTGTACAACTATCACTAGGTGAACAACTGCTGACACGTGAGTGAACTCCATCAGTTGTTCAGCTGGGCGAGTCATGTTCAGTGAACTTATTCTATAATAAGCACCTACATACTAGCTATAGTGTCACCACACAAATGTCTATGAGAACGGACATCCTTCATAATGAAGCAAGCATAGTATTTACCGATCTTTGCGGATTATTAATTACCAGTTAGTAATCCTATGACCAGGAACTATTTAAGTTTAGAGTTATCATCTTTTTAGGTCTCACTATTATGATCTCATCATAATCCATAAAAAGCTTTACTCTAAACTATGGTATATCTTATTTAAACACTTAAATAGATAAAGCCCGTAATAAAAACAAAATAAGTCTTTTATTAATATCAATGAAATCAAAACAGATTATTGAAAAGTTATTCCTAAATCCTCATACATGATTGGACTTAGGACATATTCCTTTCAGCAAAATCCTGATGGGCTTGACCATAGCAACTAGTGAAAAAGTCTCATCATAGTCTATACCATGAATTTGTATGAAACATTTTGCCACTAGTCGCGCTTTATAGGTCTGTACTTTACCATCCATGTCAGTTTTCTTCTTGAAAACACACTTACACCCTATAGGTTTTACCCCTTCAGGTGGATCAACTAAAATCCATACTTTATTTTGATACGTGGATTCTATTTCGGATTTCATGGCCTCCAGCCATCTCTCGGAGTCTGGACTGTTCATAGCTTCTTGGTAGGGAAGAGGCTCATCATTGTCTATGAGCATTACATCATCATCTTGAGTCAAGAAAATCCATAATATCTCTCTGGTTCATGACGAGCCCTACTAGATCTGCGAACAACCTGTGTTTCCGGAGCAGGAACATCTTGATGTAATTACTGCCCACTTTCCAACACTAGTTCAATATTATTTTGTACAACTCGATCTTCATCGAGATCTATAGTCCAGCCACTCATTTTCTTGGAAAGTAACTATCATTCAAGAAATACAGCGGTTCGAGCAACAAACACTTTATTCTCGGTAGGATTATAGAAACTATACCCTTTAGTTTCTTCAGGATATCCCATAAAATAACATTTATCCGATTTTGGTCCTAGCTTATCAGACACCAAGCATTTCACAAACGCTTTACATCCCCATACTTTCATATATGACATGATATGACGTTTCTCAGTCCATATCTCATATGGAGTCCATATCTCATAAACAACTAAACCGATTTAGTTGGAACTTGATTTAGTGTATATGTAGTCGTTTCTAGAGCATAACCCCGGAAACTTATTGGATGATTTGCTAGACTCATCATTGATCGCATTATATCCAACAAGGTACGATTTCTCCTCTCAGAAACTCCATTGCATTGAGGCATTCCAGGAGGAGTAAGCTGTGAACACTCCTTCAAGAAACCTTTAAACTCGAGGCTTAAGTAATCTCCTCCACGATCTGATCGTAGAATTTTTATACTTTCCCCTGTTTGTTTTTCCACTTCGGCCTTGTATTCTTTGAACTTTTCAAAAGAATCGGATTTATTCTTCAAAAGATACACATATCCATATCTACTGAAATCGTTAGTAAATGTAATGAAGTAGTAAAAGCTACATCTTGCCATCGTATGCATTGGACCACATACATCACTATGTATAAATCCTAATCGTTAGGTGGCCCTTTCACTTTTTCCGGTAAAAGGAGCTTTAGTTATTTTTCCAATGAGACAAGATTTGCATTCTTCGTATGATTCAAAATCAAACTTATCCAAGTAACCATCTTGATGTAATTTGGAAATGCGTTTCTGATTTATGTGACCTAAATGATAATGCCAAAGGTATGTTTGATTTGAGTATTTCATCTTAATACGTTTATTATCATTGTTTATGTTATAGACAGGAGTATCTAAATCAAGAACATATAAACCATTAAACAAACGTGCAACCCCATAGGTAATATTATTCAATGAAAAGGAACAACTATTGTTCTGAATCAAAATTGAAAAACCTTTCTTGTCCAAACAAGAAACCGAAATAATGTTTTTGCAAATCGCAGGCACGTGAAAATAGTTATTTAGTTCTAAAATAAGCCCAGTGGACAATGATAAATGATAAGTCCCTACAGCTAAAACAATAACCTTTGCTCCATTTCCAACTCGTAGGTCGACTTCTCCCTTTGCCAATGTCCTACTTTCTTGCAGTTCCTGCACATTTATACAAATATGAGAACCACATCCAGTATCTAATACCCAAGATGTAGAAGTATACAAATTGACTTCTATAACAAAAATACCTGAATCAGAAGCAGCAACAACAGCCTTCTTCTTCAGATCTTCCAAATAAGCATGACAGTTCCTCTTCCAATGACTTGGTTTCTTGCAATAGTGATAATCATCAACCTTTGGAAAACCACATTTAGGCTTCAAAGCCTTGGTCGGATCAGGTTTCGGATTAGCATTAGATTTAGATCCCGTCTTCATCTTGTCTTTCCATGTATCTTTTCCTTTGGCCTTCCCCTTATTCACCATCAATATGGGAGCAGGGGGCACCTTCTGAATATTGGTCTCAACAGTTTTCAATATAGCCAACAATTCGGTGGGGTTCTTATCTATCTCATTCATATTGTAATTTATCACAAATTGAGAATAGCTATTGTTTAAAGATTGCAAAATTAGATCAATCTGGTGCTCCATAGCAATCGGGGCACCCAATTTGGCTAGGTACTCAATATACCCTATCATCCTTTGAACATGCGGTCCAACCGGATCACGTTCTCCCTGCTTACATACATTCAACGACTTGAAAGTATCAAACCTCTCCTGAAGAGTATGTCCTTCAAACATACGTTTAAGGTGCTCAATCATATCATAAGAATCCATATTCTCATGTTGTTTCTGAAGTTCAGCACTCATGGTCGCTAACTTGAGACATTGAACATCAGTGTCATCATCGATATGTTCCTGATAAATAGTATGTTGAGCACGAGATGCTCTTTCAGGGAGAGGTGCAGGGCGAGGAATATCTATTACATAGAGCTTGTGCTCTTGTTTGAGGACAATCCTCAAGTTCCTCTTCCAGAAAAGGAAGTTTGTTCTTGTCAGCTTGTCCTTCTCAAGGACTGATCGCACAGAGAATTTATTTGAATTATTTGCCATTAGATATCTACAATGTTTAAAAATGCATAAGATAAATTAGTCTACAGATGATTATTAAATTATGTACAAGTGATTATTCATATATATTCAAAATATATATCTCCCACTATTTTTATCAAATTAATAGCCCTAACTATTAATTTAGAAAGAATATCTTCTATATACTTTCTAGTGAGCCAAGATCCATATTTCATCATATCTTAGTTCAGCTTTGGCTTTTCTCTCAATATAAGATTATTTAGGTAGACAATATTTGTCAATTATATCAACTATATAACTCTTGGACAGTTTAGTGGAACAACATTTATTCGTATTTATCCAATAAATCTCACCAAATTCTATGCCTCTAAGTTCACAATCCTATTATGGTAACTTAGTTAAGTCAAACCCAAAGGTCTAAAAAGTATCATATACTTCAACACGCCATCCCACGATAGATAGGAGTACTTTGCTCTAGCGAACTCACTCATTATCGATCTAGGGGTTAATGTGTTAGGCATGTTTGAAGTCATCTAAACAACTTAATATTAACATTAGGGTTTTGTTAGTATTATAACGATCATGATCCCATCATAAAGAGACTCCCAATTTTTCCTTGAAAAAAATACTTCAAATCAATACTCGTCAATGGTTTGATTTCCAGGTAGTGGAGGAGTCACATCGGTATCGCTTAAAACCCACAATCTTACAAGTTCAATGAACCCGTTTTTGACAAAATCTCCCCATGTCGGAAATAAAGAAGATTCGTATTTTATTTTATATTTCATAAACACGAGAATCTTATAATCATTTGTATATTTTTAAAATCTTGAGTCGTTACAGATTTTATCTTGTTTAGCAGGCATGGCATGGGTGATGTATCAAATTCATACTTTCATGCATGATTAATCTAATTAAAGCATGCATCATTAACTATTCTATACATGCATTCATACATCAATATGTAAAGTGTGGTATGTAAACGTGCTTGGTTATGGCATTTATCCTATGTGATCCTCTCAAGCTAATAAGAGGATCAAGGTCAATCTATGGTGAAAAATAAATACAATTACAAGTCTTCATTTTTCTTGTCTCGATTGTTGCTCCTCCTCTTGGATCACCCCTTCTAGAAGTACATTACATTAAAACAACCTATACTAATGTACTTACATAAGAAAACTCGAGTTACGTTCGAGGTTAAATAGTTACAAGAATAATAAAAATGACATGTAAGTCGTATTTATAAAACCAAAACCATAAATTTTAATCTAAAGGTCTTAAGACCATAACCAGCAGCATGCTCAAGTAAACAAATAAAGAAGTTGAAAATTTTAGCGAGGTCCGGGGGCGGCAGCCCCTCGGGCGAGGGTTCGGGGGCGGCAGCCCAGGCTGGGGTCGAGCTGCCAGGTCAGCTCGAAAAGAATTTTTTTCTGGAAGACCAGTCTTGTACAGAAATATAAATTTCTGAACTACAAATTATATCTTAACGAGCCTCTGCCACTACTGCATCATATGCAGTTTAACAGATAATGCAAATTATACTTCAACGGATAAATCCATCAACAAATAAATCCATCAACGGATAAATCCATCAATGGATAAATCCATCAACGGATACTCAGTTCTGTACATCAACGGAAGTCTAGTCTTGTACAGAAATCTCAATCTCAGAACTACAGATCATATCTGAACCAGTCTCTTCCACTATTGTATCATATGCAGTTTCAGAAGCATGTATCATATACATACTAATCATTCCCCATTTAACGGATCATGTCAATACACCCATCTGTCCAACAGTTTAGATCACTATCTTATAAACCTGACATCAAACATAACATACAAATCGCATACTGATCAGTCACGGAAAAATATTACGTGCTAGTATCATCATATGCATATACATCACGTGAATGTATAGAAAACTCTATATAACAGTTTGATCATTAATCAATATAACAACATGCATATTAAATCTCAAACATAAACGGTATCAATATACATACATGGCAGATCTGCTTCATGCATAATATATTGAAAAATTATCAAACACGCAGCCAAATTATCCCATTATACACATATCTCTAATACCATTGTTAGGGATTCAAGCAATAATAAAACGCAACGGAAAACAAAAAATTTGAATCCTTGCCGCAGGATCCATGTATAATGACTGGATAATTATGGAGAATAGGATTACGTACCGTAAATAAAGATTTCCTTCTAATTGTAATGGAATTTATGATCTTGATGAACCACGGAAGCCCTACTTGTGAAGATCTGTTCTCCAAGGTATCCACATGAACGTCCGATCGTCCAATGATCACCGGAGCCGGTACTAGCCAATTGGTTGCCTCTTCATCTCTCTCTCTCTCTCTCTCTAGCATCTCTAAGATGTAGAGCTGCTAGGGTTTTTCTAAAAATGTAATGTGACATGTATCCCTAAAAATTTACATCTTAATGTATATATAGGGAGAGAGTATTAAGGTCTAACCCTAAACCTAATGGGCTTCTGAAAAATGGCCCATTCCGATTTCGGGTATATATTATTATTACATTCGAATTCAAATATATATATATAATTAATCTAGTCTCACTTAATTAATTTAATAATTAAATTCGAAATAATAATAATAAAATATTTAAATTCATAATTCAAATAACACTCTGTTTTAAACATTTTTTGTGTGTGACCCTTTAGGTTATTATTACGTTGGCAATAATTTTATTTTCTAATAATAAAATTATAAAGAATGAGTTGCATCTAGTAATACATCATTGTTCACCAAGTAATAATAATAATTGGTGATTTAATTAAACCTTTCGTGAATAATGTACAATGTAATATAATCCCTTTAGCCTTATATTATAGATCAAACTCGAGGCATGCATTGTGTCATCCTCTGTTAACGTTTAATCCTTGTTTCCTTGATCAATGAGTAAACTATTAAATAAATCAGTATTTGAACACGACCATGCATTTTATAGTCTTACTCAATCAAGAAGCCAATAATATCACTCCTTTAATATAGAAGGGCTAAATCCCATCTTGATCATTCATATTTCTCATTAGATTCATAATATACCCAATTTCTACTTTTATTATTACACGGTCAAGGATAACTTTAAATAGTATCAAAATATATTAATTCTCGTATAGAAATATAATGATTTCAGGTCTAAGGACCAATACATCATTATCAATGTGAGATTAACTTATGACACTTTAAACATGTAGTATCTTGCACCGGGTCAATCCAGTACCATGTATCTAATACATGTGCCTGTGTTTTGACTTTAGTATCACCATACCTATGATCAATGAGATGTGATAATCAGTCAACAAACACACACTAGTCTCAACGTATTTATTACCGTCCCTTAACAATAATACTTGATTAGGGACCTTTAGGAATATCAATACTATTCTCATAATCTCATTTCTAAGTCACATACTTAGAGATATAGATTTACATATCATATTCCAAGGACATTTATTAATCTAACATTTTATCACAGAAAATAAAGATATAATAAATTACTAAAGAATAATCCATAGAATCATAATTAATAATCCAAATGTCTTATAACATAAACATAATAGTGTTGTCTCTAGGGCACACACACTAACATATAGGCTTATTAATAATAGGACAATTGGTTGGGTTGAATTTGATAATGGTTAAAATTTAGTAAACCCTAAGAGCAAGTCGAACATGTGCCCTGTATGATGTCCTTAATCAAAATATAGAGCATTGCTAAAAATAGTAGTTCCAACAGTGTCCTAGTGATTCTTTATATCATTAGAACAACCTACTTGAGCTTTATTTTTAAGACACCTCATCCCTTATCTTAGAGCAAGTCCAACAATGTCTTAGTTGAAGCCTTAAATATAATATAAAATATTATGTCCTGGTAACTTAGGACATATTTATCTTACATCAACTACAACAGTGTGCCGTATTCTCATTATATATTTAATATTTTATTA
The DNA here is from genome assembly GCF_009905375.1 of Apium graveolens. Classification (NCBI taxonomy): domain Eukaryota; kingdom Viridiplantae; phylum Streptophyta; class Magnoliopsida; order Apiales; family Apiaceae; genus Apium; species Apium graveolens. The sequence goes on from NC_133650.1 coordinate 314,206,386, forward strand.
TTAAAAATTTAATTTAATTATTAAAGTATAATATATAGTAGAGAGAGAAAGAGAGAGTGTAAAATATAAAATAGGACTATGAGAGAGGTGACTTAAAAATAAGGCTCAAAGAGGTTGTCCTAGTGATATAAGGCATCACTAGGATATTGTTGGATCAAATTTTTTTGTCATATGCCTTAAATTTCAATTTAAGACATCATATAAGGCATCTCTTGGACTTGCTCTTAACTTATATTTTACAATAAATTTCCATGAACACTCTTTTTCTCTCTCTACTATTTATTATATTTTATTGATGAAAGGGATTTATAATAATAAAATATTGAATATATGGTAAGAATAAGACACATTGTTGGAGATGAATTTATTTAAACATGTCTTGAGTTAATAGGACATAATATTTTATTATATATAAGGCTTGAACTAGGATATTGTTGGACTTGCTTTAACCCAACCCAAATTAATTGGGTTTACAAAAATTTAAACCATATAAATTTCGGTTTCGGATGGATTAGTTTGATCAGCATATATAAGGGATGGTTTGGGTTAGCTTACAAGTTTTGGTCGGATTTTGTTCATCCTAATAAGTGAGGTCAACCTTCCTTGACTTAGGCTCCATAAAAGGAAGCCACACCTATTTTACAACTTCCCAATATCTCAAAATGCTACATTATGCCTTTAGAAAGCCTCTGTTGAAATATAATGTCAGTGGACCAATTATTGCATCACAGGATTCCCCTATCTCAAAAAATGGGACGTAAATAGAAAAACCTGTCATTATTTTTTTAATAAAAACACATCAGGAACGAAACCTATATGCAGTGTTATAAATCTGCAATAAGGGAAACAAAACTTTGAATATCAGTAATAGAAAAAGGTCGCTGCTTCATAAGCTGCTTAGTTAAATAAGTGGGAGGGAGGGCAAGTCTCTCCTAACCATTAGAAAATGCACTGATATGGCAATTCATTGAATTAAGGCCAAACAAGTTATAGACCAAGTTGACAACTAATGTGAAACAACAAAAACTGAAATAAAAATAAAAAGTTGGCATTGCTCATAACTATTGTAAGAACTTCCACAGAGGCTCCGATCCAGGACTCTTGAGCTCCAAGGATATCATAATCATCTAGTATGGTCCATTTGTCACAGAAAAAGAAAAATAATAGCTTCTGGAAAAATATAATTGAACATAATATGTAATACATAGGATAAAAGCAAACAAAGATAGATGCTCAAATAAAATACATCCAACATGACCAGAGCAAATTTAAAGTCAGAATTCCTAGCAATCAACAACCAAATAAGATCCAACACCAATGACAAGATGTTTTTTTATCAACTTGACATTTCCTCTTAGAAAATAGACTGAACTCAGATATGTTACTTAATATACCCACAAAATAATAATAATTTCCACAACAGGGCATCTTCTCATCTACAAGGCTATCTAATGAGTTTGTACAACTTTAAATGGACATAATGGAATTACAAAATATACACACAATCTGATGGATTATGAAGAAAACATTACTTAGAGCTATAAACTAGATTGCAGAAATAAAAGAGTAAAAATAGCTAATGGTATAAATTTAAAAACATACTAGAAATAAATCAATCAACCCCTCTTCATGGATAAAAATGTAAACACGTGCACACAACATCCACAAAAGTAAAAAAACACTCGCAAATCAGAGTCTCAACATACTTATCATCCATATCTTTTCAATGGGTACCTGAATCAAAATACCTAAATGATACAGTTCGACTAGGCTCGTCATTGTAGTGCAGAGTAAAGGACCGAACGTATCTTAAATATTGATGTATTTTTAATCCGACACATTTAGACTTATAAAGTCTTTCCCACGGGCTACCTACCGGAATAGCACGATACCAAGGACTATCTCCATTTTTCTTCTCTTCGGTAATCAAGCGACTAAAGTGATGATCAGGGTTGGGGCAAAAAAATTGAGAGCCCTGTGCAAAATTTCAAAATTGGGCCCGTAATATCTACTTTAGTAAGAAATTCAAGTAACAGTTTCTAAATAAAATTAAATATTAAAAATATATTATAAACAACAAATATATTTTGATATATTCACTTAAAGAGATTATTTTGTAATGAAATAGTCATCAACATTTAGTTTTTTTTACGACATAATTGTTCGTAAATAAAATTTCTACAACTTGAGTTTGGAAAAACTTTTTTTTATAAGTGCAACGGTAACAGGAATAGTTATTAAAATTATATATAATTTTTACATTATGAAAGTACGAAATTTTTTGAAGAACTTTAATGAATATAATTCTTCTATTTCATCCAAATATCTTACATTTTTTAAGAAAAACTTAACCAATTTTTTTTAAGAACTAAATTTTCATTTCTAATTAATTTTTAAGAAAAACTTAACCAATTCTTACTTGTTTCAATTTCATCTTCTTGATGAACAAGATGTACATGAACCACTTCCTTATCTATTCCCCGATTGAACTTTCTGTCAAATGATAATATATAACTAGCGGGTTTATCAAGATGCTCATGATTTCCACCTTCTTGTATTAATCTCACAACTGCTTTTAGAATATCATTAATTAGATTTCTACACTTCTCCGAGGGCCTTTGAGCATTCCACCATGGAATAAAATCATTCATATATTTCTTTCTCGAATTTGATCTGTTACAACCCTTGTCTAACCACTTATCCTTATTGACTAACAACGACGTCCCCAAATATATTGAATAAAACATCTCAACAAGAAACTTTCTTTTATCAACATCCTCATTTTCAACTTTAAAGCTACAAAGTCCTTTCATCACTATAGCAAAGTTCTTACCATTTACAGCACTATTTCTAAAAACTTGATAAATAGTTTCTTGCGGTAAGTACCGATGTTTAGAAACAAGCATGCCAGAGCACGCAAGAGTTGATTGGGGAGGTGTTTTGACTTCCAGAAGAGAGGAAGGTGCGGTTTTGAAAGGTGTAGTTGGTAAAAAAGATATAGTTTATTGGGCAGATATTTTGACTTCCAGAGGAGAGGATGGTACCCTTTCGGAAGAAGATGTAGTTGCTTCAACTTTAATAGATAAATAAGGTCTAGAAGACAAAACGACAGGTTGGGATTGGGATGAAATACCCAAAGGTTGAGCAACCGGGGAAGGTGATGTAATGACCATATCTGAGAATAGCAGTGAAGAACTTGCTTTTGTGTGTTTGACAATAAACACACAACACAGTTTATCAAAAACTCACTTGATTATATTAATCAAATCTGTTTTGCTACAAATCTGTGTTCTTAGAAATAAGAACTCGGCTACTAACCTTGAGAGAGAATACACGATTTTTCTAGATCTATTTTGTTACATCTACACTAAGGACTTGTGCATGTTTTATAGACCAACAACACATATTTACAAAACTTGCACTAAAAAGTACTAACACAGTTTCTAAAGCTATCTTGTCTAGTTCATTTTCTGGTGTTAGCTAATCTGTGCAGAATCTTGTAGGTCTGTGACCATCCTTTGTCCAGTGAATTTTGGCCCTTAATCTTGTATTCTTCAAGCTGCTTTTATAGTCTTTCCAATTCAGTGAATAAATTGTTTGTTGATTGATAATCTTGAATCTTGAATTGTCCGTATTCTGAATTTGAGATAGTTTGTCAAGATCTCTTTTTGTTCTATAGAGAAGTGACATATCGATAAGTAAAATGACTTATCGATAGCTTGAGTTCCCTACAGGTGTATTTGACTTGTCGAGGTCTTATAAATCGAAACTACCCTTCCTTGATTTTACTGGTATTTCTATTTTATATTTATGATTTGTTAAAAGATTATCAGAACCCTTTTTTTATATAAACAATGCTACATTTTTTTTAAAAATTCAGCTTCTTTTTTATAAATTTGGAAACATGTATTTAAACTTTAAAAAGAGTGATCCACGACTTCATACATAATTTTTCGCTAGTGCATGAAATATTAGCTCTAATCTATTCTATTTATGACATATCAAAACTTCAAACAATCTAATCAATATAAATATAATTCATAACCCGCCTTGGCGACGACATTGTAATTTGTTTTACTTTTTTATAAAGGATTATTATAATTTACATAAGAATTTATGGATAAAAAATAAGTAACAAAGAAATTTATTGTAAACTTAACTAAACATTTGTGTAATTTTCTCTATCTTATTTGATTCCTTTGCTACACCGAAAATGTTATTAAAAATTATTAAAATATATTTAACTTTATTTATCAACAAAAAATTATATAATAATAATTAAATTTTAAAAATTAGATAGAATTCTCCATAATGAATTTTTCGGTCAAAGGATAAATTTAGTCTATTTTTATATAAAATTAACAAAAAATGATCAATTTCTGAAAAGTTGGCCAAATTTAATCAATTTGATATCTCATGAAATATCTCAAATATAAAATACCCAACTAGTCGAGTATGTTATATAAACCTAGATATCCAACTCATAGTGGAATTAATAGGCTAAAATTGATCATTTTTTTTAAAATAATTATTTTTGTTAATTTTTTTAAAATTTTGATTATTTTTATCATTTTATCAACTTTTTCTTGTTGAAAACGTTTGCTCCTAATAAGCCTTTATCAAAATCTTTATCAGAATTCAGGTCGATAGCCTACTCACTCAAATTTATCATTTATTAATCTGTTTTAATTTATCTTCGTACCATATCATAGTCATTTCAAAAAATGTAAATAATTTTTCATACTACTATTGATACACATATTCTATTGCTAATATAATCTTTTACTCACCTATGACC